>NC_136061.1:1153733502-1153776002 GCF_964261635.1 Lissotriton helveticus | reverse complement strand
TATAAAATCGTTCAAAAAATACAAAAAAAACAAAAAATGATCAAAAAATAAAAAAAAATATAAAACAACAAAAATATTTAAAAAAAAGTTCTTTTCAGAACTACCTTCCCTTTCAAAAAAAATTGCTAGAATGTTTAGCACTCTGGCAAGCTCTATTTCTTTTGGTTCGCTCCCGGGTTAGCTTCCCGGTACGCGGACCGGGAGCTAACCAAAAAAATAAAAAAAATAAAAAAGTGTAAGTATAAGGAAAGTAAACAGAGAGTGATGTTAAAAGAAAGACAGCTATAGGGAGTAAAGAAGAGATACTGTTTAATAGATCTATTTACCGAAGAAAAGACAGAAGAGGGTATAATTGTGAAAAACAAAATAGATAACGAAGTGAAAGAAAAAAAAAGAGAGTATAACATTAACAAAGAAGAGTTTCTTGGAGAATGTGAGTGAATTTTTAAATAAGATTAAAACATGAGGAATAACAGAGAGAAAAAATAGAAAACAGAAAACAAAAAATAACAGAAAAAGATTAATTGAAACAGCAAAGAAATGTAAGTAACATAGAGCCATATCATCAACATAGGCAATAAAAGTTTTGCAGCTTTTATTGGCAGAAATGTGTCGCTAAAGCTGCTTTTGTGGCAGAAAACTGCCGCTAAAACCACTTTTGCACCAGTTTTCTGCCAATAAAAAGAGCAATATTTTATTGGCTGTGTTCATAATATTCCCCTTAGTGTGCTTCAACTACACAGAGAAAGCATTATGAACAAGTAGTGATAGAGTGATCAGTCAAAGACACTAAGAGTAATAGAGACGGAGTGAGTGAACAAGAGTGAGGAACTATGAGAAGAGAGGGACTGAGAAAAAGAGTGGAAGGAGTTGAGTAAGTAGGTAATAGAGAAAGGAATGAGGGAAGTAGCAAAGGCAGGAAACTGAGGGTTAAAGAAATGAAGCAGTGGAACTAATAGTAGTTAAATGTGATAGAAATGTAACGAAAAGAGTACAAAATATTTACCTTATAATTGTCGTTAAATTACTCACTTTTTGTTTTTATACTTTCAATCTGTGAAAGAGAGAACAAACATTTGAAAAATATTAAAACATGTATTTAAAAATTAGAAAAGACAAGGGAAAAGATTGAAGGACAAACAGTTTTTCAACAACTTTGACACTTACAGAAGCTTCTGCTTCTCCAGGCCCCCTACACAGTCCTAAAGATATACATTTTAAACTAACAGTATCTTGATGCAGATGAAGTGAGGCCTATCTTAAAACATGGTGCATCTTTTGCATTGCTGTTGTTTCAGAAAAGTGTCGCAAGACACTAAAATTTTAAATAATTGCTTCAGGATGCCAAGAAGATGTCTACTATCCAGAGGTTTGTTTGAGGTGAGGCCTACTCAGGGTTGCAGATGAGATTTACACTTGTTGAAGAGTACAGAGGAGATAATACATGTGAAGGTCTACCAATGAAGTGAGTCATGTCCACTGCACTCTTCAACAAAGTCCAAACCTCCTATGTTTCCCTGGACAGATCTAAACTTGATCTGCACAATGTGATTCGTAATGATAGGAAACACAGGTGATGTAATTGAAATACGTGCAATTTATTTTGCTCATTTCACAATCACATCACTTGTGTTTCCTTTGCTTAGGTATCTCATTGTGCAGATGTAGTCTAGCATATGAAAGAATACGCAGAAGTGCAGCACTGCATGCAACAACTTTGACACTTACAGAAGCCTCACCTTCTCCATGCCTCCTACACAGTTCTACATATACATCATAAATGCAAACAGTACAGAATTAATTATACATGTTAAATGGTTTATTTTTGCTGTTCTCAGAATGTATCAAAATTCACTAAAAACAGTGACTTGAAGGTATTCATCATATAACAGCGGGGGAAAAAAACCACAATCAAAATGATTGTGTTTAAAAAACCCATACAACATAAGAAATCAAAATTCAGAACTCCTTAAAGTTAACTTACTTTCCATGACGTCCAAGGATGTCCTATGAACAGCTTACACTCTTTTGTGCTGTTATTACTTTCAGCCCGCCACTTTCTGAAAGAATATCTCCATCGTTTTTAAAAACACGTTACATGCAATAAATGACTTCTTGCTCTCTACCACAAGTTTCCACAAGGCCAAATCTGGTCAGAGCCATTTATAACTCTTGGATTTCTTGTAAGCCAATCCCGTCATTTGGCATTTCCGCAACTTTCAGAATTAAAATGTTGAAGATCATTTTCACAATCCTGGAATAGTAATATCTTCCCCTTCTTGCTCAGTCATGTTCTACATTTCCTATGACACTGATACTGCTTACTATGAAGCAGACTTACACTACCTCTATGACTACTACAAATATTTAATTCTCTACATCACTTTTAATCACAAAGCAATGTAAAACAGTAGACAGCATTGCAGACTTACATTCCCTCTACTCCATGTTTTGATTGGCTGCTTCAATTAGCTTATAAAAAGAAACAGTTTTTCTGAACTCATTCAAAGTGCACGTATTTCTCCATGACGTCCAGTCCTATGGTTAGAAGTTATGTCTCTGAACTACACTTATCCTCAAGGCCAAATTGTGTAGGAGCCATTAGAACTTCTTGAAATTCCACAGAGCACATCCCGAGATTATTTCCCTAAAATTTTGGTTTTAAAAACACCAGGTAAGAGTTTTTAAGGTCATATGGCAATTTTTTTTGAAAATTAAGACAGAATCATTGCAGAATGACCAGCCATTTCTAGACTTTAAATAAGCTGTGTAATGTCCTGATGTTATTGAAGGGCCGTCATGATATATAATTGCTGCAGTTACAAAAGTCCGTCCTGATATTGACAACTGCGAAGCTACAAAATTTTTAATTAAAGTTGTCAATTTTGTTCCATCAGGCCTACATCGTTGGAACATTAAAATGACATACTGGCCATATGTTCGTATAAATAATGTGGACATCATTTCAGATTTACATTGGCTACACTCCATGTTGTGATCAGCTGCTTTTACTAGCTTATTAAAGGAGACTGATTTACTGTCTGGCAAAGTTAAATATATAAATCTTTCTGAGTCTACACTAGTAGTACTTGATACCATACAGTTCTCGCAGTCATGCTGCCATTGATAAGAAAGCCCAAACAGCTGATCTACATCTACACCTTCAGCATGTAATACATCAAGCATATACATTAAAAACTCCTGACAATCTTGCTGAATATTTTGAGAGAATTGTGTTTGGCCTGAACATCTGTCTAACAGATTTCGAATTTCAGACACACTTTCTATGTTTCTTCTATCAGTGCTACATTTCTCTAACACAGAATTTAACAAACTGCAAAATCTTTGATCAGAATTGACCACAATCTCTTCTTTTACATTTTCTAGAGAAAACAAAACATTAACCACTACATTAGCATAGCAGTTGACACCAGAACTGTTTTCAAATTGAAAACCAACAACATCTTCAACAGAATCCTTTTTGTTTCTGCTTGTAATTTTAGGTTCATCGACTTTTCGTCTTTTTGCTACAACCTCCCCAGTATTGGTCACATTTCTTCGTTTCCGGCCTACCACACGTTTCTCAAACAAAGGATACTGAGGCAAATGTGGCGCATACTCTCTTCTTAACCTATTGTATTCCTTAACACAATCTAGATCAGCACAAATGTTTGTGACATCACACTCAATCAAGTACAATCCCGATAAAGTTCTAACTCGTGACAATGCCACATATGCCATACCCTCCTTGAACACAGAACCAATGCACTGTCTACACTTAAACCTTGCGATTTATGGATTGTCACCGCATATGCCAAGCAAACAGGAAACTGCTTACGGCGAACTTCAAAACAAGCATCTCCAGATAGCTTGTGATATTGTAATTTGTTGTCATGCTCCACTGGCAGCATCAGTAAACGATGTAAAGTAATCCCTTTAATGTTATGTGCTGCCAGTCCAGTTGGAGCGGTGACAACACAAGACAGCGATGACTCTGTCCTTTCCTGCAAATAGCATGAAATTGCTTTAATGAGGAAACTTTTTCCAGTTCCCGCTTCTCCACTCACGTACAGTCGGACAGGCTTCAACGACGTACATGAGCACTCTTTCTTGTCATGACTTAATCCATGATCAATTTGCATGGTAACTTCGTCATATATTTTCCTCTGCTCAACGTTGAGTTGTCTTTCCAACTCTTCTAAGTTAACCGCATCCTCCTGAGCATGTGCCATGGCTCTTTCCACTTCATTCATGGCAGTGGCAGCTTCATTTTCGATAACAGGTCCTCCTAGTGGATCCTGACTCAATGAAGCAGAACTCTGACTGTCCTGAGAACTGTCTCTGGCAATCTCGGCTGCAATCGTTGCTTCCTGCTCAATTTCCGCATTCAACATTTCTACATATTTGGGAAAAGCAGGACATTCTATGGTCTCCTTGGCGGCATTGAAAGAGTCTTCGTAACAGAGGAAATCTCCAAGCAGTTCCTCTTCTGCACGCCAAGGCTTGAAAAGTTGCAAAAGTGCTAAATAGAAAAACTCCTTTTTTTCAGGAGATTCGCCACTCAATTTTCGATGGTTTACCAAGTGGCATTTTCTTTGCTTGACCAGACATCCCTCACTTCCTATTACAGCATACACTCCTTTCTCAGTATCTTCTTTGATGTTCCTCTTGAATATGTAATTTTGAAGAACCTCATACAGACAAACATTGTCGAGGTGACTGCTTCTATTTGGATAATATGTATCCAACATGTTGGTCTTCAAAATGTCGGTACTGTTTGGCTCCTTTTCCGCCAAATACTCAATTTCCCGCACAGGTTTCAGAACTCGATTACGCGTTGCAGCAAGACCAAGACTCGCCCAAACGATACTCCTGGACTTGGCATAGAGACTTGCTGAAGACAACCGGTCAGAGCATTCGTAAGCTCCAATTTCTCGATGCGACAACATCTTCAGACTGAAACTGTACAACTTCTTGCTGAGGCTCTTTTCATGGGAAATGTCCTCCCACATATCCTTCAATTCTGTCTTCTCTTTTTTGGTGATGTAAGACGTCACATACCGAGCCACAGCCATACAGTTATCAGCCACAAACTGTATATCCATGTTAGCATTCCACATGGACAAAATCACCGGGTTGTAGTCGTTGATGTACTTGGACTCTTCGTTCCTCTTCAAATTGTATGTGTTTTTAGGTGATTTCTTCATCACATTATGTCGCAGCGAAGACATCAAACTGTTTACTCTTCCTTTAGAAATCACCGGTCGTGGAAAACCGAAACGACATTTGGTGTAGAACTTGTCCTTGTTTCGGAATTTACGACGGCAGTACTTTCCACAACGATGGCTTTGGAAACGCAGAACTTTTTCTCTTAGGCTTTTCTTCTCCTTTGCGTTTGGAACAGCACACGTAGAATACTGTTGGATGAAACTCATCACTGAGTCTTCTGGAACCGTTCCAAATTTAGGTGCATCCTTGATCCACAGCAACATATGTATATGAGGAGCACCTCTTGCTTGGTACTCCTTTCTCCAGAAGAAATCCAACACCTCTCCAAGAGGTGGATTCTTCTTATTCATGATGAAAGACATCATAGCTTCAAATCTATGATTGAAGTACCTACATACATTGACTGGATCCAAAGAGCACAGTTCTCCGGGTGTCTTGAATTCGATGTTATCTACGTTAGCATTTGCCTCTCGTAGAAATTCAAGTAAGTCTTCCCAGCCATACTCGGCACAGCTCAGAGTGAGGAACCATGTGGGAGTACCTAAGTTCCTCAGCATACATTTAAAATCACCATGACGACGGTACCAGTACTCATTAGTACCACGCTGACACGCCATGAGATTAATCAGGTGAGAATCCAAAATACTGTCTTGGACATTGACTTTATCCATAAAGTCACTTGCCGAGATGTTTTGCATGTGTATACCACTTTTCAAGATGTGGTTCACTGCATATGACAGTCCAGATAGATCGCTTTCAAACAGGAGATGAAACAAATAGGGAATGCATTGTCGAAACCTAGCATCTCCTGCATACAATCGCAAAGTCCGGTATTCAGAAGCAGGAATTTGATGAGGTCGCTCATCATATCTTCCTCCCTGACCTGTTGGAAAAAGCTGTGGGAAACACCGAGCTTCCAAACTTTCCTCCCAAACACTAATGGGACTCCCTTTGGCTTGTTTCATTTGAAACAACTCAATAGCATTCCCCATGACTTCCTTGGAATGCAAAGGATGAACACTATAATGTTCATATATTTCTTCACTAGTAGAGGGTTCTACTTTCTCAATTTGACCAGTACACAAATCGCTATCCTCTTCCTCACTTACTTCCTCTTCTGCAACATATACATTCTTATAGTATTTATTATTTTTTTTCAAATACAATGTTGCCTTTTTAACTTTCCTAACATCTACTAAATCTTGCCATATTTTCTTATTCTTTGTCGGAACCCCATTAACTAAGATAACCAGAGGTTCCTCTTCCACTTTTTCTACTCCAATTGTGTTAATGTTTTTCTTCAAATCTAGAGGCAAATAAACAACTCTTCCCTTTAATCCTCTCTGTAAATCTGATGGAGGCAATTTCCCTGTCTTTGGCTCCATTCTTACAATAGCCTGAAAGGGATGGATACTTTGAATCAAAATAGATTCATAAGTATTTAAATCCTTCAATTCAGAAGGAATCTCAACCAATTCCAGATTATTATGAACTGCTCTAGCAGGCATCTGGTTTTGATTTAATTTGCAACAACAATAACTACACACACGTTGATCCAATCCCAAATCAAAACAATTTTCTACCATCAAGTATGTTGCGAAATCCTTCCATTCACTATTATCTTCCCTTTCACTTTTTGCATATAAATCCACTAACTTAGTCTGATTCTTATAATAAGTGCGTCGACAACACACACAAGTGAAATTAGGCCTCTCACTTGATTTCACCTCAAACGTCGCAATTTCCCTCTGGAAATTATCTGTACTGGAAACCTGTACACTATCTTCCACATGACCCTCTTCTTCTTGGTCAATTTCAACATTCTCCTCTTTACTTCCAAAGTAACAAAACTCAATTTCTTCACATATATTCTTCACATCTATTTCAGAACCATGCAAAAGAGCAGCGCATAATTGTTTAAGCATAATTGCTGGACTCTTAGCATAATACAACATTCTAACTAATTTCCTCACTTTATTATGATGCACTGCTAGCATCCTGAAATGATGAAAAACACTCTGGCATACTCTCCTGGAAAGACAAGCCAGTGAATGACCATGCAAACCTGTCACTTCTCTTACTCTGCAAGGATCTAATTCTTGCAACAACCTTATTTTCTGCTTCAAACTTTTCTTATTAAATGACCGTACAAAATCACAAAGCAAATTGATGGAATCCTGTCGCACACTGCAAATACTACTACACTTCCAGGTGTACACAGGACCCTTAGCACGTCTTCCTAAAACCTCATTACCTAACACCTCTTCTGCCTCTGTTGTCACAAGTTTTTCTTTTTCAACTGGACAACCATCTTTCACTTCATAAGCACGACCACTGGTGTCAACTGCATGCACCAAATCATTATCCTGGAAATAACTCTCCTCATTAAAAAATGCCTCACAGCTTGAACTATGCATCCATTCTCCAGAAAAAACTTCACAAAAATTACTACGATTAACTATTCTCTTCCATCTACTATTTCTTTTGAAATCATAAATTGCCTTGTTTAGCTTCCTAATTCTATTTATTATCAAAATAAATAACTTACGTTTAATTTCAAATGCCTGATCAATAACTTTCTCAACTTTTTTTTTCTCTTATAAAAAACCAGTTTCTGTTGACCTTTCTTAATATTTTTTAACAAATTGCCAATTATCCTGTTGCGGAACATTCGTTTACGAATCTCCCTAAACTGTTGTTTCCTTCTACTATCATGCACAGAGTTATCTCTTGCTCTAGCAGTAACATTTTTGATTGGCCTTTCCTTTCCATTTGAATTCCTTCTCGTTTTATGGACTGAAACATTTTCTGTAGTAATATTTTTTTTACTACACATATTTCTTATGAAATATTTTGTGCTCTTACCCGGTGCTTTCTTCGTGACTTGACAAATCTTTTTGTTAGAGGACTGCTGCTTATTTTCTTTCACCTGCTGTCTTTGACGTTTTGCAGCCTTTCTCTGTCTTTCTATTGTTGGCATGGTGAAATCTTGAAATGATCTGCAGTTGAATCTGTGGTAAAATATAATAAAAAATGTTATTAACCATTATTACCAAACAGTAAAACAATAACAGTGATCAAAAACTTAACACACTACTTGACATTTTAAATAGAAGATTTTTAGTCCTTGCAAATTTACAATACAGAAATAGCAGAAAAGAAATGACATTTATATTTATGTTACCTGTGCTATTTTATATGTGAATCTGATCTAATTTTATGAGCATATTTTAATATTTTATTGAAGACACTACACATAACCTGCTTTTGAAGGTGTCTTTATTTTTAAATTAAACGGTTTACCTTTTTACTTTTTATTAATTATACATTTTAAAAATAAATGTTTATATTTCCATAGGCTCAAGCAGGTCAGCTTCCCATCCTATGTCATATAATTCGGACAAATCTGCATCCTCATCACGCTCTTCTTCATCCTCAGGATTTAAATCATCCAAGGGATCAACATCCACTGATGTTTCAATTACAAGTTCAATGATGAGGTCAAAATCAACTGATTGCAGATTGTCGCTCATGTTGAGGTTGTCTTTATCTTTAAAGAAAGATAACAACAATGAGATGTTGCAGAGTAAGAGACAAATCTCAGAGATTATAATAGTAAAATTGTTTAACAAGAGTAATATTTTGCAAGTATTATTTAGCCATGTCCAGCAATGCTGAGCAGGTGAAGACTATGTCTAAATTTTCAGTGAACAGGACTCATCTCTTCTTAACCTTGGATAAGCCTCACCGACTCTGTGTGTCCTGCACATACTTAAATGTAAAGGGGCAGATTTATGTTAAATGGCACATCCCCAGGCATGCACCAGTTAACGTGCACCACTACTCTGCCACCCATGGTGTGCCGTATTTACAATCAGGTAGGAGAAAGCTTCGTCAAAACCCTGCGCCTGCTTTAAGCAGGCATAGGTCTTGACGCAACATTGTGGAGATGGGGCACCCCTGAGCCTTGCTTGAGCTGCATCGCACTTGCGATACAACTCCAGCAATCACTACCTTTACAGCACAGATACGTCACGCATCTGTGCCATTTTTGCCCCATGATGCCCCGTATTCTAAATGCAGCACACCATGGGTGGCGGAACAGCGGCGCAGGATGACTGACACATCCCTGGTGATGCACCAGTCATCATAAATCTATCCCTAAGCTTCTTATCTTGTTACAGATGAACCGCCATATGTAGCATGAAACTATTTTGCATTTCCTAAATAGCGAATTTTAAGGAATAAATAGCAATTCTTTACCATTCCTAATTTGCAATGAGCAAATTGCTAATTGCAAGTTACCCATTCATTTCCATGGGCTAGGAGGCTCATAGGAATGAAGGTTTAATTTGCGATTAGCAATTTGCTCATCACAAATTAGGAATTTTTCCAAGGGTGCAGGGGTGCCTCAAGAACACCCTGCTGCACCCCTGAAAAAGAAATTTGGGGGCATATGGCACACATACATGCCCTAAGGGCATGTGTTGGCGTCATATGGCACCTTTTGTTTTTTTGAAAAAAAGCTTTTTGAAAAGAATTCACAAATTACCACCAATTTACCACAATAGTTTCCAAATCCTTAATGTCATTTTTTACATATTTTTTGTTTGATACATTGCATTTAAGTAGTCACAAAATTTGCAAATCCTTCAGTGCAATTGCAAAATAAGGAATAGCAAATTTTGCTACTCCTTATTTTGCATCAAACTTGTTTGATTCATACCATTTGTCTAATTAACATTCGCAAAGGCCGAAATTCGTAGAATTTTGATCTTTGCGAATGCTAATTAGCTTGATACATATGGCCCCAAGTGAGGCCTGTCTTGCGACATGGTGCATCTTTTGCATCACTGCTGCATCGGTTTCATGTGGTACGTTTTTTTTACACCATGACATATCTGCCTAAATGCATCAATTTGTAATGTTGTCGCCTCATAGCAAATCTTTTGCACCGCCGCTGCATCATAAAAGTGACGCACAGTGGCACAAAAGAGGCATACACCTATCATAAATCTGTCCCTAGCATTTTAAAAGATTAATCCAGGATGACGATAAGGTGTGGCCTATCCAGAGGTTTGTTTAAGGTGAGGCCTACTCAGGATTGCAGATTAAAGTTACGCTTGATGAAGAATACAGAGGAGATAATACATGTAAAGGCCTACCAATGAAGTAAGTAATGTGCACTTTATTGCGCCAGTCATCATAAATGTATCCCTAAGCTTCTTATCTTGTTACAGATGAACCACCATATGTACCATCAAACTATTTTGCATTTCCTAAATAGCAAATTTTAAGGAATAAATAGCAATTCTTTACCATTCCTAATTTGCAATGAGCAAATTGCTAATTGCAAGTTACCCATTCACTTCCATGGGCTAGGAGGCTCATAGGAATGAAGGTTGCAATTTGCGATTAGCAATTAGCTCATCACAAAATAGGAATTTTTTCAAGCGTGCAGGGGTATCTCAAGAACACCCTGCTACACCCCTGAAAAAGAAATTTGGGGGCATATGGCACACATACATGCCCTAAAGACATGTATAGGCGTCATATGGCAGCTTTTGTTTTTTGGAAAAAAATGCTTTTTGAAAAGAATTCGCAAATTACCACAAACTAGAAGTTGGTGGTAGTTTCCAAATCCTTAATATCATTTTTTACATATTTTTTGTTTGATACATTGCATTTAAGGAATCGCAAAATTTGCAAATCCTTCAGTGCAATCGCAAAATAAGGAATAGCAAATTTTGAATTAAGGACATTTTAAGTAATTTCCACATGTGCAGTGTTTTCAAATTATGATTTGAAAATCGTTTTTGGGGAAAAGTAATGGATTGCAAATTTATGACAAGGACATAATGGTGTATGCTTCTCTATAAGGCATTTCAGTGTCTCTGATGTCATTTTTCCCATATTACATTATAAGACCTTTCCCCATGGAGCACATTCCTTGTAAATATGCTCCCACCTGTGCATGGTGAATTTAGATTTTGACTGTTTGAGTCCCATACCCATGTTAAAAGTCACCCCAAAAAATTGCAAACGCTATAAAAAACCACATTCATGTGTCTTAAGGACATTTTAAGTCATTTCCCCGTGGACAGTGTTTTGTAAGTGGCGCAAAAGAGGCATACACCTATCATAAATCTGTCCCTAGCATTTTAAATGATTAATTCAGGATGACGATAAGGTGTGGCCTATCCAGAGGTTTGTTTAAGGTGAGGCCTACTCAGGATTGCAGATTAAAGTTACGCTTGATGAAGAATACAGAGGACATAATACATGTAAAGCTCTACCAATGAAGTAGACATCAACCGCCATATGTATCATATAACTATTTTGCATTTCCAAAATAGCGAATTTTAAGGAATAAATAGCGATTCTTTACCATTCCTAATTTGCGATGAGCAAATTGCTAATTGCAAATTACCCATTCATTTCCATGGAGCAGGAGGCCCATAGGAATGAAGGTGCAATTTGCGATTAGCAATTAGCTCATCGCAAATTAGGAATTTTTCCAAAGGTGCAGGGGTGTCTCAAGAACACCCTGCTGCACCCCTGAAAACGAAATTTGTGGACATATGGCGCACATAAATTTTAACAACATTCCTTTACCTCAAAAACGATTTTCAATTCATAATTTGCAAACACTGCCCACAGGGAAATTACTTAAAATGTCCTTAAGACACATGAAAGTGTTTTTTTATTGCCTTTCCAGCATGGTTGGGTCACTTTTAACATGGCTATGTAACACAAACATTTAAAATCTAAATTTCCCATGCACAGGTCGGAGCATATTTACAAGCAACTTGCGCCACAGAGAAAGGTCTTACATTAAAATGGGAAAAATAACATCAGGGACAGTCAATTGCCGTATAAAGAAGCATACACCATTATGTCCTTGTCATAAATTTAAAAACAATTCCTTTTCCCCAAAAACGATTTTCAAATCATAATTTCAAAACACTGCACATGGGAAAATTACTTAAAATGTCCTTAAGACACATAAAAGCGTTTTTTGATTGCCTTTGCAGCATGTTTGTATCACTTTTAACATGGCTATGTAACACAAACATTCAAAATCTAAATTTTCCATGCACATGTGGGAGCATATTTACAAGCAATTTGCGCCACATAATTCATAATTTTCTCCTAAAAGCACACTATTCTCTATCTAAATTAAAGAAATATTTTCTCACCTTAGCAAATACTTTGAGTTTGAAAACAGTCTCAGAAACACACCAATTTGTCTTCAGCAGAGCAAAAGGTATGCACTCCAGAGTCTGCAGCTATCAAAAGCACAGAAATGCTGTAATTCTTCACACATATCTCTCATGTCACCCAATCAAAACTCTTCCCTCACTTTTTTTCAAATGAAAACCCTTCCCCCCTCTGCCCTTTCTGCCTTTTCTGCATGGCAACCACCTCTTGGAAGACTTCTGGTGTTTGCAAGTTCACACAACTTTGTTGCAATTGAACTCTGAACTCTCAGTGCACCTGCATATCCAGTGCATTCTTTCATTTAATGATTTTTTATTGAGCATTCAAAATACATCTTTCAAAGAACACATCCGTGCACCCTAACTTTCTGTTTTCAGCAATCAAAATCCACCAATCACTGTTACTGCTTCATGAACACAGAAACTCCACAGTTTTTTTCATTTTAAACTCTCATTTTTTCAACTGCCATTTCATTGCCACACTTCATCTGACTGCAGGAGAACCTTCTCTCACCATGTTTTCTGTCTGGATTGTTGGACATAGTTATATTCACTGGGCTCAAAGGTACGTTGAAAACAGGAAATTACCTAACCTCAATTTACAAGATGTGGAAATTAAGTGGTTTGGCCACAGAGGATTAAAATGTCACCAATTGATACCATTGGTGAAAACCTTTATGCATTTGCCCAAACCTGACCTGTTAATTGTGCACTGTGGAGGTAATGACTTGGGCACTTTGACTGGTGTAGGTCTGGAAATGCTTTTAAAGGACACCTTTGAGCAATTAATGGCACTTTTTCCTCAGACTGCCTTGGTATATTCAAATATATGCCAAAGACAGAAATGGAGGTGGTCAAACCAATTTTGTCCACAAATTGAGAAGTCGAGGAAGCATGTAAACAAATCTGTTTCAGCTTACATGAGAGACCATGGAATGGGCTCCCTGTACAACAATAACTTGCGTTACTACATGCAAGATATCTACAGAGGAGATGGAGTTCACTTCTCAGATGAGGGCAACAGAGTTTTCACTCTGAATTTAAGAATGTGCATTGGTACCTACTTATAAGTACCTAAATGTACCATAAACCCAAAAGCTCTTCTCAGAGCTACCCTACATCTGATCACTCACAATTATTATTTTACTCTAACATTTTTCACTAATTTCCAACAAAGTACGCTCCCTGGGGCGCTACCCGGTACGCGAACCGGGAGCTAACCTCGCGAATTTTTTTTTCAAAATGTTTTTTTTTCGCACATATAAGCCTCCTCAGCCACCCTCAGAAAACCTAGGGGGTCAAGATAACTCTACCGTGCCCCCTTCTACCCATTCTGAACATTATTTGCCCTCCATCTTGTATCTTAATTCGACCGAAACACAAAATGGTGGACTCCCGGAACGCTTAAGGTTCGCGAACCGGGGCGCTCAACGGTTCGCGTACCGGGTCGCTCTCTGGGAAGCGCACCATCAAAAAAGGTGGGAAAGTAGTTCACAGAAAAGCCACTGGAGACAATTTCACCAAATATAGATTAGCTCATACTACATACCAATCCCTACCATTTTCACAAATTTGATTGGAATTCCATTTAGTCATTTAGCCTGTAGACCTCTCTAAATACCGTGAGGTAAATTACTTCACAAAACACATCTGAAGTGTTGGAATTGACAACCAATGAAAATGTTACTTTCATTTTCTACTTTTTTTACCTGACATTTCATTGGTTATATACCTGAATATATATAAAGGAAGAGAAGAAAACACCGCCATTTTGACTACTACTTCTTGCTGTACATTTCAATAGTATTTTCACTAATTCCTTCAACTTCTTTCTAAAGGTAAGTTTTTATTTTTAAAACTGAAGTATATTGTGCACTATAAGTTAATATGGTAAACTTTTTCTGATAGATATATACTATCCCTCTGTAGTAGTTATAGATTTAGAGAGACTTCTCTGTTATAGTTATGGATGGAGTTAGGCTTCTCTTGTATAATTATGAATTTACTTACGTTAAATCACATACACTTTTTTATATTCCTACTTCCACTCTGATACTATACACTGCCCAAAGATAAATTCACTGATAAAAAATGCCTATCTAAAATTATTCCCAACATTGCCCTATCTCTACTAATATATATTTTTTTAATCCAAATTTCAGGCAAAATGGAAGGCGAAAACCAAGTTTCTTTTGAAATGGACCTGCAAGAGAGCAGCCAAGAATTGATTGATACAATTGATCAAATTGACATTGAATTTTTCGATGAAACTTGGGACAATGAACTACTGCAATGTGTACAAGCAGTAGATAACCTCCTTGCAAATGAGGACATTTTACACCCTCAGAGACTACAATGTATATTCCATGATAATTATGAAATTTCTGACAATGAAATGTTAGAAAGTTTAATAAATTATGAAACACAATCACAATAAAAAAAAATGCTTAAAAAATAAAGAAAATAAAAAATAATCAACAAAAACAACAATCAATTAACATACAGCATTTGAAAAGTCTATCATTCATTTTTCATTGCAGTACGCTGCCCAGAACGCTTACCGGTTCGCGGACCGGGCGCTCCCCACGCAAAAAAAACAAAAAAAATGTTTTGTTTTTTTTGCCCCGCGGGGCCCTTTTAAAACCTCCACATTAAACCTAGGGGGTCAGGGAGGATCTAGTATGCCCCCTTATGGTTATTTCCCCCTTTGTTTTGGCCTCCTCTTGTCTCTCAATCCTACCGAGAGACAAGATGGCGGCCGCTCCGGACTGTTTAGAATGTTGACAGACACCGGAGAGCCAATCAGCTTAGCTACGCGAAGTTCCGGTACGCTTAAGGTCCGCGGACCGGAGCGCTGCCCGGAGCGCGCTTACAGATATATATCTTTTTTTAAACGTTAATTTCTCAAAATCCACTGGAGCACATATATTGAGACCTAGAAAAGGCACATCGGGCTACCAGTCCCTACAATTTTGCCAAGTTTCATGCAAATCCATTCAGCCGTTCGGGCTAAAAGTGAGGCCAACCGCCCTATGGAAAACTCAATGTTAAAAACACGTTTTGGGACCCCCCTTTTTTCTGGGCCCCCCCTTGACGAAACCCCCCCAAATTTCCAAGGGCTGCTCAGAAACAAAATGTTCCATTTTCCAGAAAATTTCAGCCAATTCCGTCCACAAACGCCAAAGTTATTAGACATAGAATTTTCAAAAATCCCATAGGGAAAAAATCCTAACTATATATACCTACTGGCGACCACCAGTAGGTAATATATATATGTATATATATGTGTGTGTATATATATATATATATATGTGTGTGTGTGTGTATATATATATTACCTACTGGCGGTCGCCAGTAGGTATATATAGTTAGGATTTTTTCCCTATGGGATTTTTGAAAATTCTATGTCTAATAACTTTGGCGTTTGTGGACGGAATTGGCTGACATTTTCAGGAAAATGGAACATTTTGTTTCTGAGCAGCCCCTGAAAATTTGGGGGGGGGTTCATCAAGGGGGGGCCGAGAAAAAAGGGGGGTCCCAAAACGTGTTTTTCCAATGTTAATTTCCATAGGGCGGTTGGCCTCACTTTTAGCCCGAACGGCTGAATGGATTTGCACGAAACTTGGCAAAATTGTAGGGACTGTTAGCCCGATGTGCCTTTGCTAGGTCTCAATATATGTGCTCCAGTGGATTTTGAGAAATTAACGTTCAAAAAAAGATATATACCTGTAAGCGTGCTCTGGGCAGCGCTCCGGTTCGCGTACTTTGCGCGTAACGGAACTTCGCGAAGCGAAGCTGATTGGCTCTCCGGTGTCTGTCAACATTCTAAACAGTCCGGAGCGGCCGCCATCTTGTCTCTCGGTAGGATCGAGAGACAAGAGGAGGCCAAAACAAAGGGGGAAATGACCATAAGGGGGCATAGTAGATCCTCCCTGACCCCCTAGGTTTGATGTGGAGGCTTTAAAAGGGCCCCGCAGGGCAAAAAAAAAAAAAACTTTTTTTATTTTTGCGTGGGGAGCGCCCGGTTCGCGAACCGGGAAGCGTTCTGGGGAGCGTACTATAAGGAAAAAAGAATGATAGACTTTTCAAATACTGTATGTTAATTGATTGTTGGTTTTGTTGATTATTTTTTAATTTCTTTATTTTTTAAGCAATTATTTATTATTGTGATTGTGTTTCAAAATTTAATAACATTTCTAACATTTCACTGTCTGAAATGTCGTCATTTTCATTGAACATAGTTTGTAATCTCTGAGGGTGTAAAATGTCCTCATTTTGAAGGAGGTTATCTACTGCTTGCACACATTGCAGTAGTTCTTGGTCCCAAGTTTCATCCATAAATTCTATATAATTTGGATCAATTAATTCTTGGCTGCTCTCTTGCAGGACAATTTGAAATGAAACTTTCTGTTCGCCTTCCATGTTGCCTGAAATTTGGATAAAAAAAATATATATTAGTAGAGATAGGGCACTGTTGGGATTAATTTTAGATAGGCAGTTTTTATCAGTGAATTTATCTTTGGGCAGTGTATAGTATCAGAGTGGAAGTAGGAATATAAAAAAGTGTATGTGATTTAACGTAAGTAAATTCATAATTATACAAGAGAAACCTAACTCTATCCATAACTATAACAGAGAAGTCTATCTAAATCTATAACTACTACAGAGGGATAGTATATAACTATCAGAAAAAGTTTACCATATTAACTGATAGTGCACAATATACTTCAGTTTTTAAAATAACAACTTACCTTTACAAAGAAGTTGAAGTGATTAGTGAAAATCCAATTGAAATGTACACCAGGAAGTAGTAGTCAAAATGGCTCTGTTTCCTTCTCTTCCTTTATATATATTCAGGTATATAACCAATCAAATGTCAGGTAAAAAAAGTAGAAAATGAAAGTAACATTTTCATTGGTTGTCAATTCCAACACTTCAGATGTGTTTTGTGAAGTAATTTACCTCACGGTATTTAGAGAGGTCTACAGGCTAAATGGCTAAATGGAATTCCAACCAAATTTGTGAAAATGGTAGGGATTGGTATGTAGTATGAGCTAATCTATATTTGGTGAAATTGTCTCCAGTGGTTTTTCTGTAAATTACTTTCCCACCTTTTTTGATGGAGCGCTTCCCGGGGAGCGCCCTGGTACGCGAACTGGCGAGCGCCCCGGTACGCGAACCTGAAGCGTTACGGGAGTCCACCATTTTGTGTTTCGGTCGAATTAAGATACAAGATGGAGGCCAACTAATGTTCAGAATGGGTAGAAGGGGGCACGGTAGACTTATCTTGACCCCCTAGGTTTTCTGAGGGTGGCTGAGGAGGCCCATATGTGCGGAAAAAAAACATTTTTTTTAAAAATTTCGCGAGGTTAGCTTCCGGTCCGCGTACCGGGTAGCGCCCCGGGGAGCGTACTTTGTTGAAAATTAGTGAAAAAAGTTAGAGAAAAATAATAATTGTGAGTGATCAGATGTAGGGTAGCTCTGAGAAGAGCTTTTGGGTTTATGGTACATTTAGGTACTTATAAGTAGGTACCAATGCACAGTCTTAAATTCAGAATGAAAATTCTGTTGCCCTCATCTGAGAAGTGAACTCCATCTCCTCTGTAGATATCTTGCATGTAGTAACGCAAGTTATTGTTGTACATGGAGCCCATTCCATGGTCTCTCATGTAAGCTGAAACAGATTTGTTTACATGCTTCCTCGACTTCTCAATTTGTGGACAAAATTGGTTTGACCACCTCCATTTCTGTCTTTGGCATATATTTGAATATACCAAGGCAGTTTGAGGAAAAAGTGCCATCAATTGCTCAAAGGTGTCCTTTAAAAGCATTTCCAGACCTACCCCAGTCAAAGTGCCCAAGTCATTTCCTCCACAGTGCACAATTAACAGGTCAGGTTTTGGCAAATGCATAAAGGTTTTCACCAATGGTATCAATTGGTGACATTTTAATCCTCTGTGGCCAAACCACTTAATTTCCACATCTTGTAAATTGAGGTTAGGTAAATTTCTGTTCTCAGCATACCTCTGAGCCCAATAGATGTAACTATGTCCAACAATCCAGACAGAAAACATGGTGAGAGGAGGTTCTGCTGCAGTCAGATGAAGTGTGGCAATGAAATGGCACTTGAAAAAATAAGAGTTTAAAAAGAAAAAAACTGTGGAGTTTCTGTGTTAATGAAGCAGTAACAGTGATTGGTGGATTTTGATTGCTGAAAACAGAAAATTAGGGTGCATGGATGAGTTCTTTGAAAGATGTATTTTGAGTGGTCAAGAAAAATCATTCAATGAAAGAATGCACTGGATATGCAGGTGCACTGAGAGTTCAGAGTTCAATTGAAACATTGTTGTGTGAACTTGCAAACACCAGAGGTCTTCCAAGAGGTGGTTGCTATGCAAAAAAGGCAGAGAGGGCAGAGGGGGGAAGGGTTTTGATTTGAAAAAAGTGAGGGAAGAGTTTTGATTGGGTGACATGAGAGATATGTGTGAAGAATTACAGCATTTCTGTGCTTTTGATAGCTGCAGACTCTGGAGTGCATACCTTTTGCTCTGCTGAAGACAAATTGGTGTGTTTCTGAGACTGTTTTGAAACTCATAAAGTATTTGCTAAGGTGAGAAAAGATTTCTTTAATTTAGATAGAGAATAGTGTGCTTTAAGGAGAAAATTATGAAGAAAATTGTGTTTTTCAAATGTTGCTTTGTCTCAAGTGTTTTACAAATAGATTTTGTTTCTTTGAGAAATTGTAATTGGAGAAAATGTGAAGTATTAGTACTGACAGGGTTTTTTTGTGCATAGGAGCTGTGGAGTGTTTTCAATTTATGACTTGAAAATCGTTTTTGAGGAAAAGGAATGGTTTTAAAATGTATGACAAGGACATAATGGTGTATGCTTCTTTATAAGGCAATTGAGTGTCTCTGATGTTATTTTTCCCATTTTAATGTAAGACCTTTCCCTGTGGAGCAAATTGCTTGTAAATATGCTCCCACCTGTGCATGGCAAATTTAGATTTTGAATGTTTGCGTTACATAGCCATGTTAAAAGTGACCCAAACATGCTGCAAAGGCAATCAAAAAACGCTTTCATGTGTCTTAAGGACATTTTAAGTCATTTCCCCATGTGGAGTGTTTTCAAATTATGACTTGAAAATCGTTTTTGGGGAAAAGGAATGGTTTTAAAATTTATGACAAGGACATAATGGTGTATGCTTCTTTATAAGGCATTTCAGTGTCTCTGATGTTATTTTTCTCATATTAAATTAAAAGACCTTTCCCCGTGGAGCAAATTCCTTGTAAATATGCTCCCACCTGTGCATGGTAAATTTAGATTTTGACTGTTTGAGTTACATAGCCATGTTAAAAGTGACCCAAAAAAGTTGCAAAGGCTTTAAAAAAACACTTTCATGTGTCTTAAGGACATTTTAAGTCATTTCCCCGTGGGCAGTGTTTTCAAATTATGACTTGAAAATCGTTTTTGAGGTAAAGGAATGTTTTTAAAATTTATGTGCGCCATATGCCCCCAAATTTCTTTTTCAGGGGTGCAGCAGGGTGTTCTTGAGACACCCCTGCACCCTTGGAAAAATTCCTAATTTGCGATGAGCTAATTGCTAATCGCAAATTGCACCTTCATTCCTATGGGCCTCCTGGCCCATGGAAATGAATGGGTAATTTGCAATTAGCAATTTGCTCATCGCAAATTAGGAATGGTAAAGAATCGCTATTTATTCCTTAAAATTCGCTATTTAGGAAATGCAAAATAGTTTGATGATACATATGGCGGTTCATCTCTAACAAGATAAGAAGCTTAGGGATAGATTTATGATGACTGGCGCAATGAGGTGGACATCACTTACTTCATTGGTAGGCCTTTACATGTATTATCTCCTCTGTATTCTTCAACAAGCGTAACTTTGATCTGCAACCCTGAGTAGGCCTCACCTTAAACAAACCTCTGGATAGGCCACACCTTATCGTCATCCTGAATTAATCATTTAAAATGCTAGGGACAGATTTATGATAGGTGTATGCCTCTTTTGCGCCACTGTGCGTCACTTTTCTGATGCAGCGGCGGTGCAAAAGATTTGCTATGAGGCGACAAAATTACAAATTGATGCATTTAGGCAGATGTGTCATGCTGTAAAAAAACCGTGCCACATGAAACCGATGCAGCAGTGATGCAAAAGATGCACCATGTTGCAAGACAGGCCTCACTTGGGGCCATATGTATCAAGCTAATTAGCATTCGCAAAGGCCGAAATTCTGCGAATTTCGGCCTTTGCGAATGCTAATTAGACAAATGGTATGTATCAAACAAGTTTGATGCAAAATAAGGAATAGCAAAATTTGCTATTCCTTATTTTGCGATTGCACTTAAGGGTTTGCAAATTTTGCGATTCCTTAAATGCAATGTATCAAACAAAAAATATGCAAAAAATGCCATTAAGGATTTGCAAATTACCACCAACTTCTAGTTGGTGGTAATTTGCGAATTCTTTTCAAAAAGCTTTTTTTCCAAAAAACAAAAGGTGCCATATGAAGCCCATACATGCCCTTAGGGCATGTATGTGCGCCATATGCCCCCAAATTTCTTTTTCAGGGGTGCAGCAGGGTGTTCTTGAGACACCCCTGCACCCTTGGAAAAATTCCTAATTTGTGATGAGCTAATTGCTAATCGCAAATTGCACCTTCATTCCTATGGGCCTCCTGGCCCATGTAAATGAATGGGTAATTTGCAATTAGCAATTTGCTCATCGCAAATTAGGAATGGTAAAGAATCGCTATTTATTCCTTAAAATTCGCTATTTAGGAAATGCAAAATAGTTTGATGATACGTATGGCGGTTCATCTCTAACAAGATAAGAAGCTTAGGGATAGATTTATGATGACTGGCGCATCACCAGGGATGTGCCAGTCATCCTGCGCCGCTGTTCCGCCACCCATGGTGTGCTGCATTTACAATGTGGCGCACCATGGGGCAAAAACGGCACAGATGCGTGACGCATCTGTGCCGTAAAGGTGGCGCATTGCTGGAGTTGTATCGCAAGTGCGATGCAGCTCCAGCAAGGCTCAGGGGTGCCCTATCTCCACAATGCTGCGTCAAGACCTATGCCTGCTTCAAGCAGGCGCAGGGTTTTGACGCAGCTTTGTCCTATCTGATTGTAAATGCGGCACACCATGGGTGGCAGAGCAGCGGTGCACGTTAACTGGTGCATCCCTGGGGATGTGCCAGTTAACATAAATCTGCCCCTTTATATTTAAGTATGTGCAGGGGACACAGAGTCGGTGAGGCTTATCCAAGGTTAAGAAGAGATGAGTCCTGTTCACTGATAAATTGGACATAGGCTTCACCTCCTCAGCATCGCTGGACATGGCTAAATAATAGCTGCAAAATGTTACTCTTGTTAAATAATTTTACTATTATAATCTCTGAGATTTGTCTCTTACTCTGCAACATCTCATTGTTGTTATCTTTCTTTAAAGATAAAGACAACATCAACATGAGCGACAATCAGCAATCAGTTGATTTCGACCTCATCATTGAACTCGTAATTGAAACATCAGTGGATGTTGATCCCTTGGATGATTTAAATCCTGAGGATGAAGAAGAACGTGATGAGGATGCAGATTTGTCAGAATTGTATGACATAGGATGGGAAGCTGACGTGCTTGAGCCTATGGAACTATAAACATTTATTTTAAAAATGTATAATAAATAAAAAGTAAAAATGTAAACCGTTTAATTTAAAAATAAAGACACCTTCAAAAACAGGTTATGTGTAGTGTCTTCAATAAAATATTAAAATATGCTCATAAAATTAGATCAGATTCACATATAAAACAGCACAGGTAAAATGAATATAAATTCCATTTCTTTTCTGCTATTTCTGTATTCTAAATTTGCCAAGCACTAAAAAATCTTCTATGTAAAAATGTCAAGTAGTGTTTTAAGTTTTTGATTACTGTTATTGATTTACTGTTTGGTAATAGTGGTTAATAACATTTTTTATTATATTTTACCACAGATTCAACTGCAGATCATTTCAAGATTTCAGCATGCCAACCAAAGAAAGACTGAGAAAGGCTGCAAAACGTCAAAGACAGCAGGTCAATGAAAAAAAGCAGCAGTCCTCTAACAAAAAGATTTGTCAAGTCACCAAGAAAGCACCGGGTAAGAGTACAAAAACATTCATAAGAAATATCTGTAGTAAAAAAAATATTACTACAGAAAATGTTTCAGTCCAGAAAAAGAGAAGCAATTTAAACGGAAAGGAAAGGCCAATGAAAAATGTTACTGCTAGAGCAAGAGATAACTCTGTGCATGATAGGATAGGATTCCGGAGGAAACTAAAAACATTCCTTTTCCCCACTTCATAATCCTGTTCTCTCAGGCCCTAGGTAGAATTTATCAGTAATTAGCGCGGGGACACACTGTTCTATGTGTAGCCAGGCGCTTTATAAATGCTGTATTATTATTATTATTATAGTAGAAGGAAACAACAGTTTAGGGACATTCGTAAACGAATGTTCCGCAACAGGATAATTGGCAATTTGTTAAAAAATATTAAGAAAGGTCAACAGAAAGTGGTTTTTTATAAGAGAAAAAAAATAGTTGAGAAAGTTATTGATCAGGCATTTGAAATTAAACGTAAGTTATTTATTTTGATAATCAGTAGAATTAGGAAGCTAAACAAGGCAATTTATGATTTCAAAAGAAATAGTAGATGGAAGAGAATAGTTAATCGTAGTAATTTTTGTGAAGTTTTTTCTGGAGAATGGATGCATAGTTCAAGCTGTGAGGCATTTTTTAATGAGGAGAGTTATTTCCAGGATAATGATTTGGTGCATGCAGTTGACACCAGTGGTCGAGCTTATGAAGTGAAAGATGGTTGTCCAGTTGAAAAAGAAAAACTTGTGACAACAAAGATAGAAGAGGTGTTAGGTAATGAGGTTTTAGGAAGACGTCCTAAGGGTCCTGTGTACACCTGGAAGTGTAGTAGTATTTGCAGTGTGCGACAGGATTCCATCAATTTGCTTTGTGATTTTGTACGCTCATTTAATAAGAAAAGTTTGAAGCAGAAAATGAAGTTGTTGCAAGCATTAGATCCTTGCAGAGTGAGAGAAGTGACAGGTTTGCATGGTCATTCACTGGCTTGTCTTTCCAGGAGAGTATGCCAGAGTGTTTTTCATCATTTCAGGATGCTAGCAGTGCATCATAATAAAGTGAGGAAATTAGTTAGAATGTTGTATTATGCTAAGAGTCCAGCAGTTATGCTTAAACAATTATGCGCTGCTCTTTTGCATGGTTCTGAAATAGATGTGAAGAATATGTGTGAAGAAATTGAGTTTTGTTACTTTGGAAGTAAAGAGGAGAATGTTGAAATTGACCAAGAAGAAGCGGGTAATGTGGAAGATAGTGTACAGGTTTCCAGTACAGATAATTTCCAGAGGGAAATTGCGACGTTTGAGGTGAAATCAAGTGAGAGGCCAAATTTCACTTGTGTGTGTTGTCGACGCACTTATTATAAGAATCAGACTAAGTTAGTGGATTTATATGCAAAAAGTGAAAGGGAAAATAATAGTGAATGGAAGGATTTCACAACATACTTGATGGTAGAAAATTGTTTTGATTTGGGATTGGATCAACGTGTGTGTACTTATTGTTGTAACAAATTAAATCAAAACCAGATGCCTGCTAGAGCAGTTCATAATAATCTGGAATTGGTTGAGATTCCTTCTGAATTGAAGGATTTAAATACTTATGAATCTATTTTGATTCAAAGTATCCATCCCTTTCAGGCTATTGTAAGAATGGAGCCAAAGACAGGGAAATTGCCTCCATCAGATTTACAGAGAGGATTAAAGGGAAGAGTTGTTTATTTGCCTCTAGATTTGAAGAAAAACATTAACACAATTGGAGTAGAAAAAGTGGAAGAGGAACCTCTGGTTATCTTAGTTAATGGGGTTCCAACAAAGAATAAGAAAATATGGCAAGATTTAGTGGATGTTAGGAAAGTTAAAAAGGCAACATTGTATTTGAAAAAAAATAATAAATACTATAAGAATGTATATGTTGCAGAAGAGGAAGTAAGTGAGGAAGAGGATAGCGATTTGTGTGCTGGTCAAATTGAGAAAGTAGAACCCTGTACTAGTGAAGAAATATATGAACATTATAGTGTTCATCCTTTGCATTCCAAGGAAGTCATGGGGAATGCTATTGAGTTGTTTCAAATGAAACAAGCCAAAGGGAGTCCCATTAGTGTTTGGGAGGAAAGTTTGGAAGCTCGGTGTTTCCCACAGCTTTTTCCAACAGGTCAGGGAGGAAGATATGATGAGCGACCTCATCAAATTCCTGCTTCTGAATACCGGACTTTGCGATTGTATGCAGGAGATGCTAGGTTTCGACAATGCATTCCCTATTTGTTTCATCTCCTGTTTGAAAGCGATCTGTCTGGACTGTCATATGCAGTGAACCACATCTTGAAAAGTGGTATACACATGCAAAACATCTCGGCAAGTGACTTTATGGATAAAGTCAATGTCCAAGACAAGTATTTTGGATTCTCACCTGATTAATCTCATGGCGTGTCAGCGTGGTACTAATGTGTACTGGTACTGTCGTCATGGTGATTTAAAATGTATGCTGAGGAACTTAGGAACTCCCACATGGTTCCTCACTCTGAGCTGTGCCGAGTATGGCTGGGAAGACTTACTTGAATTTCTACGAGAGGCAAATGGAAATATCGAAAACATCGAATTCAAGACACCCGGAGAACTGTGCTCTTTGGATCCAGTCAATGTATGCAGGTACTTCAATCATAGATTTGAAGCTATGATGTCTTTCATCATGAATAAGAAGAATCCACCTCTTGGAGAGGTGTTGGATTTCTTCTGGAGAAAGGAGTACCAAGCAAGAGGTGCTCCTCATATACATATGTTGCTGTGGATCAAGGATGCACCTAAATTTGGAACGGATCCAGAAGACTCAGTGATGAGTTTCATACAACAGTATTCTACGTGTGCTGTTCCAAACGCAAAGGAGAAGAAAAGCCTAAGAGAAAAAGTTCTACGTTTCCAAAGCCATCGATGTGGAAAGTACTGTCGTCGTAAATTCCGAAACAAGGACAAGTTCTACACCAAATGTCGTTTCGGCTTTCCACGACCGGTGATTTCTAAAGGAAGAGTAAACAGTTTGATGTCTTCGCTGCGACATAATGTGATGAAGAAATCACCTAAAAACACATACAATTTGAAGAGGAACGAAGAGTCTAAGTACATCAACGACTACAACCCGGTGATTTTGTCCATGTGGAATGCTAACATGGATATACAGTTTGTGGCTGATAACTGTATGGCTGTGGCTCGGTATGTGACATCTTACATCACCAAAAAAGAGAAGACAGAATTGAAGGATATGTGGGAGGACATTTCCCATGAAAAGAGCCTCAGCAAGAAGTTGTACAGTTTCAGTCTGAAGATGTTGTCGCATCGAGAAATCGGAGCTTATGAATGTTCTGACCGGTTGTCTTCAGCAAGTCTCTATGCCAAGTCCAGGAGTATCGTTTGGGCGAGTCTTGGTCTTGCTGCAACGCGTAATCGAGTTCTGAAACCTGTGCGGGAAATTGAGTATTTGGCGGAAAAGGAGCCAAACAGTACCGACATTTTGAAGACCAACATGTTGGATACATATTATCCAAATCGAAGCAGTCACCTCGAGAATGTTTGTCTGTATGAGGTTCTTCAAAATTACATATTCAAGAGGAACATCAAAGAAGATACTGAGAAAGGAGTGTATGCTGTAATAGGAAGTGAGGGATGTCTGGTCAAGCAAAGAAAATGCCACTTGGTAAACCATCGAAAATTGAGTGGCGAATCTCCTGAAAAAAAGGAGTTTTTCTATTTAGCACTTTTGCAACTTTTCAAGCCTTGGCGTGCAGAAGAGGAACTGCTTGGAGATTTCCTCTGTTACGAAGACTCTTTCAATGCTGCCAAGGAGACCATAGAATGTCCTGCTTTTCCCAAATATGTAGAAATGTTGAATGCGGAAATTGAGCAGGAAGCAACGATTGCAGCCGAGATTGCCAGAGACAGTTCTCAGGACAGTCAGAGTTCTGCTTCATTGAGTCAGGATCCACTAGGAGGACCTGTTATCAAAAATGAAGCTGCCACTGCTATGAATGAAGTGGAAAGAGCCATGGCACATGCTCAGGAGGATGCGGTTAACTTAGAAGAGTTGGAAAGACAACTCAACGTTGAGCAGAGGAAAATATATGACGAAGTTACCATGCAAATTAATCATGGATTAAGTCATGACAAGAAAGAGTGCTCATGTACGTCGTTGAAGCCTGTCCGACTGTACGTGAGTGGAGAAGCGGGAACTGGAAAAAGTTTCCTTATTAAAGCAATTTCATGTTATTTGCAGGAAAGGACAGAGTCATCGCTGTCTTGTGTTGTCACCGCTCCAACTGGACTGGCAGCACATAACATAAAAGGGATTACTTTACATCGTTTACTGATGCTGCCAGTGGAGCATGACAACAAATTACAATATCACAAGCTATCTGGAGATGCTTGTTGTGAAGTTTCAAGAATCTTGAGGAAAATGAAACTTCTTATCATTGACGAAGTAAGCATGGTTTCCAATGTCATGCTTGCCTTTGTGCATTTGAGAATGCAAGAAGTTCTCAAAACAGAGTATGATGTGTTATTTGGTGGCAAACACATCATTGTTTTCGGAGATCTTCTGCAGCTGACACCAGTGAAAGGGCAACCTGTGTTCAAAATGCTCACGCATGAAGATACCAGGAAGTGCCTAGGGAGCATTGGCAACGTCAATATATGGTTAAACTTCAATTATGCTGAACTGCATGAAAATATGCGTCAGGCGAAGGATGAAGTTTACAAGACTATTCTACAAGATGTTAGAATTGGAAAAGTGACCGAGCATGGGAAAGAAGCTTTACATGCACGATTACTGTCAAATGTATATCCAGAACAAGATGTTGTGCCTGAGAATATTTTTCAGAAAATTACTGAGAAGAAATCTGGAATATGTTTGATGCCAACTCTTGCAGAATGTGCCAAATTCAACAACAAAATGTTGCATTTAGAAAAGCCAGAGATTGTGAAACTGGAAGCTATTGACAGAGTAGAGCATATGGGATCAACAATTATTTTGTCTGAGAATTTGAAAACAAAATTGGATTCATTAGAGAAGACTATATCTAAAACTGCAGGTTTTGAAAAGACTCTGAATGTGTGCTTGAACTGCCGTATAATTTTAAGAAGGAATTTACATGTTGAAAGAGGTCTGGTAAATGGATCAATGGGTAATGTTGTTGATTTTGTAAAATACAGAAATAGAGATGGAATTGAATTTTTAAAAATTAAATTTGATGGCAATGAGGAAGTACAGCTAATTGGTCGTTGTTCTGCTAGATTTTTGCTTGTAAAAGACTTATATGTTCGCCGTAAGCAGTTTCCTGTTTGCTTGGCATATGCGGTGACAATCCATAAATCGCAAGGTTTAAGTGTAGACAGTGCATTGGTGAATATTGGCAGTTCTGTGTTCAAGGAGGGTATGGCATATGTGGCATTGTCACGAGTTAGAACTTTATCAGGATTGTACTTGATTGAGTGTGATGTCACAAACATTTGTGCGGATCTAGATTGTGTTAAGGAATACAATAGGTTAAGAAGAGAGTATGCGCCACATTTGCCTCAATATCCTTTGTTTGAGAAACGTGTGGTAGGCCGGAAATGAAGAAATGTGACCAATACTGGGGAGGTTGTAGCAAAAAGACGAAAAGTCGATGAACCTGAAATTATAAGCAGAAACAAAAAGGATTCTGTTGAAGATGTTGTTGGTTTTCAATTTGAAAACAGTTCTGGTGTCAACTGCTATGCTAATGTAGTGGTTAATGTTTTGTTTTCTCTAGAAAATGTAAAAGAAGAGATTGTGGTCAATTCTGATCAAAGATTTTGCAGTTTGTTAAATTCTGTTTTAGAGAAATGTAGCACTGATAGAACAAAAATAGAAAGTGTGTCTGAAATTCGAAATCTGTTAGACAGATGTTCAGGCCAAACACAATTCTCTCAAAATATTCAGCAAGATTGTCAGGAGTTTTTAATGTATATGCTTGATGTATTGCATGCTGAAGGTGTAGATTTAGATCACCTGTTTGGGCTTTCTTATCAATGGCAGCATGACTGCGAGAACTGTAGGGTATCAAGTACTACTAGTGTAGACTCAGAAAGATTTATATATTTAACTTTGCCAGACAGTAAATCAGTCTCTTTTAATAAACTAGTAAAAGCAGCTGATCACAACATGGAGTGTAGCCAATGTAAATCTGAAATGATGTCCACATTATTTATACGAACATATGGCCAATATGCTATTTTAATGTTCCAACGATGTAGGCCTGATGGAACAAAATTGACAACTTTAATTAAAAATTTTGTGTCTTCACAGTTGTCAATATCAGGAAGGACTTTTGTAACTGCAGCAATTATATATCATGACGGTCCTTCAATAACATCAGGACATTACACAGCTTATTTAAAGTCTAGAAATGGCTGGTCATTCTGCAATGATTCTGTTTTAATTTTCAAAAAAAATTTGCCGTATGACCTTAAAAACTCTTACCTGGTGTTTTTAAAACCAAAATTTTAGGGAAAGAATCTCGGGATGTGCTCTGAGGAATTTCAAGAAGTTCTAATGGCTCCTACACGATTTGGCCTTGAGGATAAGTGTAGTACAGAGACATAACTTCTTACCATAACACTGGACGTCATGGAGAAATAACTGCACTTTGAATGAATTCAGAAAAACTGTTTCTTTTTATAAGCAAATTGAAGCAGCCAATCAAAACATGGAGTAGAGGGAATGTAAGTCTGCAATGCTGTCTACTGTTTTACATTGCTTTGTGATTAAAAGTGATGTAGAGAATTAAATAATTGTAGTAGAACATGACTGAGCAAGAAGGGGAAGATATTACTAGTCCAGGATTGTGAAAATGATCTTCAACATTTTAATTGTGAAAGTTGCGGAAATACAACATGACGGGATTGGCTTACAAGAATTCTAAGAGTTACAAATGGCTCAGACATGATTTGGCCTTGTGGAAACGTGTGGTAGAGAGCAAGAAGTCATTTATTGTATGTTACATGTTTTTCAAAACGATGGAGGTTTTCTTTCAGAAAGTGGCGGTCTGAAAGTAATAACAGCACAACAGAGTGTAAGCTGTTCATAGGACATCCTTCGACGTCATGGAAAGTAAGTTAACTTTAAGGAGTTCTGAATTCTGATTTGTTATGTTTTATGGGGTTTTTAAACACAATCATTTTGATTGTGGGTTTTTTTCCGCGCTGTTATATGATGAATACCTTCAAGTCACTGTTTTTAGTGAAATTTGATACATTCTGAGAACAGCAAAAATAAACCATTTAACATGTATAATTAATTCTGTACTGTTTGCATTTTTGATGTACATTTAGAACTGTGTAGGAGGCATGGCGAAGGAGAGGCTTCTGTAAGTGTCAAAGTTGTTGCATACAGTGCTTATATTCTACGTAGTCTTTCATATGATAGACTACATTTCCACAATGAGATACCTAAGCAAAGGAAACACAGGTGATATGATTGTGGAATGAGCAAAAAAAATTGCACGTTTTCAATTATATTACCTGTGTTTCCTAACATTACACATCACATTGTGTAGATGAGGTTTAGGCCTGTTCCTGGAGACAGAGGAGGTCTGACATTTGTTCAAGAGTGCAGTGGACATGACTCACTTCGTTGGTAGGCCTCCACATGTATTATCTCCTCTGTATTCTTCAACAAACCTAAATTCCATCTGCAACCCTGAGTAGGACTTACCTGAAACAAATCTGTGCATAGGTTACACCTTATTGGCATCTTGAAACAATCATTTAAAATGTTAGGGTCAGATTTATGGTCGCCGTGCGCCTCTTTTGCTCCATTGTGGGTCACTTTTGTGTAAAAGATGCACCATGTTGCAAGATAGGTTTCAGTTCATCTCCAGCAAGATACCATCAGTTTAAAATGTATATAATTAGCACTGTGTAGGGGGCATGCAGAAGCTGAAGCTTTTGTAAGTGTCAAAGTTGTTGCATGCAGTGCTGCAGTTCTGGGTACTGTTTAATATGCTGCACTACATCTGCACTATGAGATACCTAAGCCTAGGCAACACAGATGATGTGATTGTGAAATGAGGAAAAGAAACTCCACATTTTTCAATTACATCACCTGTGTTTCCTAAGTTTATGAATGACATTGTGCAGATGAAGTTTAGGTCTGTCCACGGACACAGAAGAGGTCTGGCCTTTGTTCAAGAGTGAAGTGGACATGACTTACTTCATTGGTAGGCCTTCACATGTATTATCTCCTCTGTATTCTTCAACAAGCATAAATTTGATATGCAATCCTGAGTAGGCCTCACCTTAAACAAACCTCTGGAGAGGCCACACCTTATCGTCATCCTGAATCAATCATTTCAAATGTTAGGGACAGATTTATGATAGGTGTATGCCTCTTTTGCGCCACTGTGCGTCACTTTTGTGATGCAGCGGCAGTGCAAAAGATTTGCTATGAGGCGACAAAATTACAAATTGATGCATCTAGGCAGATGTGTCATGCTGTAAAAAACCCGTGCCACATGAAACCGATGCAGCAGTGATGCAAAAGATGCACCATGTTGCAAGACAGGCCTGACTTCATCTCCAACAAGATAAGAAGCTAAGTCTTCTGTAAATGTCAAAATTGTTGTATATACTGCTCAACTTCTATGTACTCTTTGATATGCTAGACTCCATCTGCACTATGAGATACCTAACCAAAGGCAACACAGGTGATGTGATTGTGAAATGAGGAAAAGAAACTCCACATTTTTCAATTACATCACCTGTGTTTCCTAAGTTTACGAATGACATTGTGCAGATGAAGTTTAGGTCTGTCCACGGACACAGAAGAGGTCTGGCCTTTGTTCAAGAGTGAAGTGGACATGACTTACTTCATTGGTAGGCCTTCACATGTATTATGTCCTCTGTTCTCTTCAACAACTCGAAATGTCATTTGGAACCCTGAGTAGGCCTCACCTCAAACAAACCTCTGGATAGGACACATCTTATTGGCATCCTGAAACAATCATTTAAAATGTTAGTGTCTTGCGACACTTTTGTGAGACAACAGCAGTGCAAAAGATGCACTATGTTTTAAGATAGGCCTCAATTCATCTGCATCAAGATACTGTTAGTTTAAAATGTATATCTTTAGGACTGTGTAGGGGGCCTGGAGAAGCAGAAGCTTCTGTAAGTGTCAAAGTTGTTGAAAAACTGTTTGTCCTTCAATCTTTTCCCTTGTCTTTTCTAATTTTTAAATAAATGTTTTAATATTTTTCAAATGTTTGTTCTCTCTTTCACAGATTGAAAGTATAAAAACAAAAAGTGAGTAAGTTAACGACAATTATAAGGTAAATGTTTTGTACTCTTTTCGTTACATTTCTATCACATTCACCTACTAGTAGTTCGACAGCTTCATTTCTTTAACCCTCAGTTTCCTGCCTTTGCTACTTCCCTCATTCTTTTCTCTATTACCTACTTACTCTACTCCTTCCACTCCTTTTCTCAGTCCCTCTCTTCTCATAGTTCCTCACTCTTGTTCACTCACTCCGTCTCTATTACTCTTAGTGTCTTTGACTGATCACTCTTTCACTACTTGTTCATTATGCTTCTTCTGTGTAGTTGAAGCACACTAAGGGGCATATTATGAACACAGCCAATAAAATTATTGCTGTTTTTATTGGCAGAAAACTGTTGCAAAAGTGGTTTTAGCGGCAGTTTTCCGCCGCAAAAGCGGCTTTAGCGACACATTTCTGCCGATAAAAGCTGCAAAACTTTTATTGCCTATGTTGATGATATGACTCTATGTTATTTACATTTCTTTGCTGTTTCAATTAATCTTTTTCTGTTATTTTTTCTTTTCTGTTTTCTGTTTTTTCTCTCTGTTATTCCACATGTTTTAATCTGATTTTGAACATTCACTCACATTCTCCAACAAACTCTTCTTTGTTATTGTTCTACTCTCTTTTTTTTCTTTCACTTCCTTATCTATTTTGTTTTTCACAATTATACCCTCTTCCATCTTTTCTTTGGTAAATAGATCTATTAAACAGTATCTCTGATTTACTCCCTATAGCTGTCTTTCTTTTAACATTACTCTCTGTTTACTTCCCTTATACTTACTCTTCTTTTTTTTTTTTTTTTTTTTTGGGTTCGCTCCCGGTTCGCGAACCGGGAAGCGAACGGGAAAGCGAACTAAAAGAAATAGAGCTTGCCAGAGTGCTAAACATTCTAGCAATTTTTTTTTGAAAGGGGAGGTAGTTCTGAAAAGAACTTTTTTTTTAATGTTTTTGTTGTTTTATATATTTTTTTTTTAACATTTTTTGTTTTTTTTGTATTTTTTGAACAGTTTTATGTTTTTTTAGTTTTTGATGGAGGGTAAACAACAAAATACAGGCATTGAAAAGGGCTCAACAGGAGCAAAAAAAAAATTACTGTCTGGGGCGGTTAGGGCAATTGTGATTTACATAAGCTAAGTTGATTAACGTAATGCTCATGTTACCACATTACAGCAATGCACCGCAATACATACAAGTAAATTTCATATGAGCAAAGTTCTCCTGTATGTTTGGCACGGTTTCCCGTGCCTCTGCTCCTGTCAACGATATCAGTGATGTTGACCTGGCCACAGGAGTTGTTGTTGGGTTATCTTGCATGTCACGTATCTCCGCCTGGCTGTAGTTCAATGGATGCCACCTGTTCATGTGACGATGCATTGTATAGTTACCGTAGCTATACTTTTTATCAGTGCCTCTAGATAACCTGTCTTTACAAATGAGGCAGGTGACATACCTAGCATTTACTTTCTTTTGCCCTCGAGGGAGTGAAAAAAACTGCCAAATAAAGCTGGCTTTCCGACGGGAAACCCGGGGCACCTCTTGTAAGAACTGTGGTCCTTCTGTCTCCTCTTCCTCTAGTTCATCCTCTTCCTCCTCTGTGTTGCTGATGAACTGGGGAGGTGGTCCTCTCTTCCCATGAGGAGGTGGAGGTGGTGGTGGGGGTGCACCAGCTGAAGCAACTAATGAAGCCATTGCTCAACTATCAAAAATGGTCTTCCTCTCACAAAGATGAAAGTCAGAGTGAGGAAAGAAGGAGGGGTTTTCATCATTTGGGAAAAACAATAGTTCTAAACCAATGAAAAGTGTTATTTTTAGGTCACCTGACCTAGCCTTACATCATTATGAAACCAAAAGTGAAATGAACCAATGAAAAGTTTTATTAACAAGTCACATGACCTCTTACGCTTAAGTTACGCGCTGCGGAACGCGCCCCGGATCGCTTCCGGTTCGCTGCGCTTCGCGCCTCGGTTCCCGCTCCGGAGCGCTTCCGGGTGCGCTAACGCGGCGCGTCATAAGACGCATTACGCGGCAACGCGATACGTCGCGCTTTCGCGACGCGCCGCGGATCGCTTCCGGGGAGCTGCGCTTCGCGTCTCAGTTCGCGTACCGGAGCACTTCCGGGTGCGCTAACGCGGCGCGTCATAAGACGCATTATGCGACAACGTGATACGTCGCGCTTCCGCGACACGTCACGATGTTGATTTCTAACGCGGCAGTTGCGCTAACGGAACGTTTACCGGTTCGCGGACTGGGTCGCGGCATCAAGATGAGCTAACGGGAAGCTTCCCTGTTCGCGAACCGGGAGCGAACAAAAAAAAAGTATTAAAAAAAAAATTATTAATAAACATATAAAATATATTTTTGGATTTAAAGAAGAATACATTTTACAGCTACAGATATTAGCTTTTAAAAAACCAATGAAATTCACTGAAAAAACCATAGGTTATAGACCATATATAGTTAGGAATTACCATTTACAAAACCTTGAAAATTCACTGAAAAAACCATAGGTTATAGACCATATATAGTTAGGAATTAGCATTTAAAAAACCTTATTTTACTCACACAAAACCATTGAAATTCCATATATAGTTAGTTGTACTAACTATATATCGCGCACCCGCAATCCACTGCTGATGATGTCACATATTACATCATTCATGACATGGTCAGTGACATCACTGATGACATCACTGATGACATCTCAAATGACATCACTGATGACATCACTGATGACATCTCAAATGACATCACTGATGACATCTCAAATGACATCACTGATGACATCACTGATGACTACATCCAGTGACTGTATAATTCTGTAATCTCCATATGCTTCTCTTCAGGGGCTTTAACGCAAGCGGCGTGCGTGACCGCTAACCCACTTCTCCATTTTCCATATAACACACCCACCAATGGGAGGCTCGAATGAGACTGTGCATTATGGGAAGTGTGGTGCGGAAAAGCACAAATCAAGTCCTGTATGGACCCCGCAAGAGTGCCCGTCCTCGATTCCATGTACGGCTGCTGCTTCAATGCCGTGACCCCCAGGGATAACGGGGTGGTGCATACTCTGCGGCTGGACGGCCGCATGTAAATGATCGCTCCAAGGTTGTCCACCTTTGAGTAGTATACAAGCAGCAGCTTGATTTATGTGTAGGTGAGGACGGGAATCCACTTGCAGATGCCGCTCCGTAATGGATCTGCCCGATGCGTTTCGAAGCTCCATATGCTTCTCTTCAGGGGCTTTAACGCAAGCGGCGTGCGTGACCGCTAACCCACTTCTCCATTTTCCATATAAAGCACCCACCAATGGGAGGCTCGAATGAGACTGTGCATTATGGGAAGTGTGGTGCGGAAAAGCACAAATCAAGTCCTGTATGGACCCCGCAAGAGTGCCCGTCCTCGATTCCATGTACGGCTGCTGCTTCACTGCCGTGACCCCCAGGGATAACGGGGTGGTGCATACTCTGCGGCTGGATGGCCGCATGTAAATGATCGCTCCAAGGTTGTCCACCTTTGAGTAGCACACGAGCAGCAGCTTGATTTATGTGTAGGTGAGGACGGGAATCCACTTGCAGATGCCGCTCCATAATGGATCTGCCCGATGCGTTTCGAAGCTCCATATGCTTCTCTTCAGGGGCTTTAGCGCAAGCGGCGTGCGTGACCGCTAACCCACTTCTCCATTTTCCATATAACACACCCACCAATGGGAGGCTTGAATGAGACTGTGCATTATGGGAAGTGTGGTGCGGAAAAGCACAAATCAAGTCCTGTATGGACCCCGCAAGAGTGCCCGTCCTCGATTCCATGTACGGCTGCTGCTTCACTGCCGTGACCCCCAGGGATAACGGGGTGGTGCATACTCTGCGGCTGGACGGCCGCATGTAAATGATCGCTCCAAGGTTGTCCACCTTTGAGTAGCACACGAGCAGCAGCTTGATTTATGTGTAGGTGAGGACTGGAATCCACTTGCAGATGCCGCTCCGTAATGGATCTGCCCGACGCTTTTCGAAGCTCCATATGCTTCTCTTCAGGGGCTTTAACGCAAGCGGCGTGCGTGACCGCTAACCCACTTCTCCATTTTCCATATAACACACCCACCAATGGGAGGCTCGAATGAGACTGTGCATTATGGGAAGTGTGGTGCGGAAAAGCACAAATCAAGTCCTGTATGGACCCCGCAAGAGTGCCCGTCCTCGATTCCATGTACGGCTGCTGCTTCACTGCCGTGACCCCCAGGGATAACGGGGTGGTGCATACTCTGCGGCTGGACGGCCGCATGTAAATGATCGCTCCAAGGTTGTCCACCTTTGAGTAGCACACGAGCAGCAGCTTGATTTATGTGTAGGTGAGGACGGGAATCCACTTGCAGATGCCGCTCCGTAATGGATCTGCCCGACGCGTTTCGAAGCTCCATATGCTTCTCTTCAGGGGCTTTAACGCAAGCGGCGTGCGTGACCGCTAACCCACTTCTCCATTTTCCATATAACACACCCACCAATGGGAGGCTCGAATGAGACTGTGCATTATGGGAAGTGTGGTGCGGAAAAGCACAAATCAAGTCCTGTATGGACCCCGCAAGCGTGCCCGTCCTCGATTCCATGTACGGCTGCTGCTTCACTGCCGTGACCCCCAGGGATAACGGGGTGGTGCATACTCTGCGGCTGGATGGCCGCATGTAAATGATCGCTCCAAGGTTGTCCACCTTTGAGTAGCACACGAGCAGCAGCTTGATTTATGTGTAGGTGAGGACGGGAATCCACTTGCAGATGCCGCTCCATAATGGATCTGCCCGATGCGTTTCGAAGCTCCATATGCTTCTCTTCAGGGGCTTTAACGCAAGCGGCGTGCGTGACCGCTAACCCACTTCTCCATTTTCCATATAACACACCCACCAATGGGAGGCTTGAATGAGACTGTGCATTATGGGAAGTGAGGTGCGGAAAAGCACAAATCAAGTCCTGTATGGACCCCGCAAGAGTGCCCGTCCTCGATTCCATGTACGGCTGCTGCTTCACTGCCGTGACCCCCAGGGATAACGGGGTGGTGCATACTCTGCGGCTGGACGGCCGCATGTAAATGATCGCTCCAAGGTTGTCCACCTTTGAGTAGCACACGAGCAGCAGCTTGATTTATGTGTAGGTGAGGACTGGAATCCACTTGCAGATGCCGCTCCGTAATGGATCTGCCCGACGCTTTTCGAAGCTCCATATGCTTCTCTTCAGGGGCTTTAACGCAAGCGGCGTGCGTGACCGCTAACCCACTTCTCCATTTTCCATATAACACACCCACCAATGGGAGGCTCGAATGAGACTGTGCATTATGGGAAGTGTGGTGCGGAAAAGCACAAATCAAGTCCTGTATGGACCCCGCAAGAGTGCCCGTCCTCGATTCCATGTACGGCTGCTGCTTCACTGCCGTGACCCCCAGGGATAACGGGGTGGTGCATACTCTGCGGCTGGACGGCCGCATGTAAATGATCGCTCCAAGGTTGTCCACCTTTGAGTAGCACACGAGCAGCAGCTTGATTTATGTGTAGGTGACGACGGGAATCCACTTGCAGCTGCCGCTCCGTAATGGATCTGCCTGACGTGTTTCGAAGCTCCATATGCTTCTCTTCAGGGGCTTTAACGCAAGCGGCGTGCGTGACCGCTAACCCACTTCTCCATTTTCCATATAACACACCCACCAATGGGAGGCTCGAATGAGACTGTGCATTATGGGAAGTGTGGTGCGGAAAAGCACAAATCAAGTCCTGAATGGACCCCGCAAGAGTGCCCGTCCTCGATTCCATGTACGGCTGCTGCTTCACTGCCGTGACCCCCAGGGATAACGGGGTGGTGCATACTCTGCGGCTGGACGGCCGCATTTAAATGATCGCTCCAAGGTTGTCCACCTTTGAGTAGCACACGAGCAGCAGCTTGATTTATGTGTAGGTGAGGACGGGAATCCACTTGCAGATGCCGCTCCGTAATGGATCTGCCCGACGCGTTTCGAAGCTCCATATGCTTCTCTTCAGGGGCTTTAACGCAAGCGGCGTGCGTGACCGCTAACCCACTTCTCCATTTTCCATATAACACACCCACCAATGGGAGGCTCGAATGAGACTGTGCATTATGGGAAGTGTGGTGCGGAAAAGCACAAATCAAGTCCTGTATGGACCCCGCAAGAGTGCCCGTCCTCGATTCCATGTACGGCTGCTGCTTCACTGCCGTGACCCCCAGGGATAACGGGGTGGTGCATACTCTGCGGCTGGACGGCCGCATGTAAATGATCGCTCCAAGGTTGTCCACCTTTGAGTAGCACACGAGCAGCAGCTTGATTTATGTGTAGGTGAGGACGGGAATCCACTTGCAGATGCCGCTCCGTAATGGATCTGCCCGACGCGTTTCGAAGCTCCATATGCTTCTCTTCAGGGGCTTTAACGCAAGCGGCGTGCGTGACCGCTAACCCACTTCTCCATTTTCCATATAACACACCCACCAATGGGAGGCTCGAATGAGACTGTGCATTATGGGAAGTGTGGTGCGGAAAAGCACAAATCAAGTCCTGTATGGACCCCGCAAGAGTGCCCGTCCTCGATTCCATGTACGGCTGCTGCTTCACTGCCGTGACCCCCAGGGATAACGGGGTGGTGCATACTCTGCGGCTGGACGGCCGCATGTAAATGATCGCTCCAAGGTTGTCCACCTTTGAGTAGCACACAAGCAGCAGCTTGATTTATGTGTAGGTGAGGACGGGAATCCACTTGCAGATGCCGCTCCGTAATGGATCTGCCCGACGCGTTTCGAAGCTCCATATGCTTCTCTTCAGGGGCTTTAACGCAAGCGGCGTGCGTGACCGCTAACCCACTTCTCCATTTTCCATATAACACACCCACCAATGGGAGGCTCGAATGAGACTGTGCATTATGGGAAGTGTGGTGCGGAAAAGCACAAATCAAGTCCTGTATGGACCCCGCAAGAGTGCCCGTCCTCGATTCCATGTACGGCTGCTGCTTCACTGCCGTGACCCCCAGGGATAACGGGGTGGTGCATACTCTGCGGCTGGACGGCCGCATGTAAATGATCGCTCCAAGGTTGTCCACCTTTGAGTAGCACACGAGCAGCAGCTTGATTTATGTGTAGGTGAGGACGGGAATCCACTTGCAGATGCCGCTCCGTAATGGATCTGCCCGACGCGTTTCGAAGCTCCATATGCTTCTCTTCAGGGGCTTTAACGCAAGCGGCGTGCGTGACCGCTAACCCACTTCTCAATTTTCCATATAACACACCCACCAATGGGAGGCTCGAATGAGACTGTGCATTATGGGAAGTGTGGTGCGGAAAAGCACAAATCAAGTCCTGTATGGACCCCGCAAGAGTGCCCGTCCTCGATTCCATGTACGGCTGCTGCTTCACTGCTGTGACCCCCAGGGATAACGGGGTGGTGCATACTCTGCGGCTGGACGGCCGCATGTAAATGATCGCTCCAAGGTTGTCCACCTTTGAGTAGCACACGAGCAGCAGCTTGATTTATGTGTAGGTGAGGACGGGAATCCACTTGCAGATGCCGCTCCGTAATGGATCTGCCCGACGCGTTTCGAAGCTCCATATGCTTCTCTTCAGGGGCTTTAACGCAAGCGGCGTGCGTGACCGCTAACCCACTTCTCCATTTTCCATATAACACACCCACCAATGGGAGGCTCGAATGAGACTGTGCATTATGGGAAGTGTGGTGCGGAAAAGCACAAATCAAGTCCTGTATGGACCCCGCAAGAGTGCCCGTCCTCGATTCCATGTACGGCTGCTGCTTCACTGCCGTGACCCCCAGGGATAACGGGGTGGTGCATACTCTGCGGCTGGATGGCCGCATGTAAATGATCGCTCCAAGGTTGTCCACCTTTGAGTAGCACACGAGCAGCAGCTTGATTTATGTGTAGGTGAGGACGGGAATCCACTTGCAGATGCCGCTCCATAATGGATCTGCCCGATGCGTTTCGAAGCTCCATATGCTTCTCTTCAGGGGCTTTAACGCAAGCGGCGTGCGTGACCGCTAACCCACTTCTCCATTTTCCATATAACACACCCACCAATGGGAGGCTTGAATGAGACTGTGCATTATGGGAAGTGAGGTGCGGAAAAGCACAAATCAAGTCCTGTATGGACCCCGCAAGAGTGCCCGTCCTCGATTCCATGTACGGCTGCTGCTTCACTGCCGTGACCCCCAGGGATAACGGGGTGGTGCATACTCTGCGGCTGGACGGCCGCATGTAAATGATCGCTCCAAGGTTGTCCACCTTTGAGTAGCACACGAGCAGCAGCTTGATTTATGTGTAGGTGAGGACTGGAATCCACTTGCAGATGCCGCTCCGTAATGGATCTGCCCGACGCTTTTCGAAGCTCCATATGCTTCTCTTCAGGGGCTTTAACGCAAGCAGCGTGCGTGACCGCTAACCCACTTCTCCATTTTCCATATAACACACCCACCAATGGGAGGCTCGAATGAGACTGTGCATTATGGGAAGTGTGGTGCGGAAAAGCACAAATCAAGTCCTGTATGGACCCCGCAAGAGTGCCCGTCCTCGATTCCATGTACGGCTGCTGCTTCAATGCCGTGACCCCCAGGGATAACGGGGTGGTGCATACTCTGCGGCTGGACGGCCGCATGTAAATGATCGCTCCAAGGTTGTCCACCTTTGAGTAGCACACAAGCAGCAGCTTGATTTATGTGTAGGTGAGGACGGGAATCCACTTGCAGATGCCGCTCCGTAATGGATCTGCCCGATGCGTTTCGAAGCTCCATATGCTTCTCTTCAGGGGCTTTAACGCAAGCGGCGTGCGTGACCGCTAACCCACTTCTCCATTTTCCATATAAAGCACCCACCAATGGGAGGCTCGAATGAGACTGTGCATTATGGGAAGTGTGGTGCGGAAAAGCACAAATCAAGTCCTGTATGGACCCCGCAAGAGTGCCCGTCCTCGATTCCATGTACGGCTGCTGCTTCACTGCCGTGACCCCCAGGGATAACGGGGTGGTGCATACTCTGCGGCTGGATGGCCGCATGTAAATGATCGCTCCAAGGTTGTCCACCTTTGAGTAGCACACGAGCAGCAGCTTGATTTATGTGTAGGTGAGGACGGGAATCCACTTGCAGATGCCGCTCCATAATGGATCTGCCCGATGCGTTTCGAAGCTCCATATGCTTCTCTTCAGGGGCTTTAACGCAAGCGGCGTGCGTGACCGCTAACCCACTTCTCCATTTTCCATATAACACACCCACCAATGGGAGGCTTGAATGAGACTGTGCATTATGGGAAGTGTGGTGCGGAAAAGCACAAATCAAGTCCTGTATGGACCCCGCAAGAGTGCCCGTCCTCGATTCCATGTACGGCTGCTGCTTCACTGCCGTGACCCCCAGGGATAACGGGGTGGTGCATACTCTGCGGCTGGACGGCCGCATGTAAATGATCGCTCCAAGGTTGTCCACCTTTGAGTAGCACACGAGCAGCAGCTTGATTTATGTGTAGGTGAGGACTGGAATCCACTTGCAGATGCCGCTCCGTAATGGATCTGCCCGACGCTTTTCGAAGCTCCATATGCTTCTCTTCAGGGGCTTTAACGCAAGCGGCGTGCGTGACCGCTAACCCACTTCTCCATTTTCCATATAACACACCCACCAATGGGAGGCTCGAATGAGACTGTGCATTATGGGAAGTGTGGTGCGGAAAAGCACAAATCAAGTCCTGTATGGACCCCGCAAGAGTGCCCGTCCTCGATTCCATGTACGGCTGCTGCTTCACTGCCGTGACCCCCAGGGATAACGGGGTGGTGCATACTCTGCGGCTGGACGGCCGCATGTAAATGATCGCTCCAAGGTTGTCCACCTTTGAGTAGCACACGAGCAGCAGCTTGATTTATGTGTAGGTGAGGACGGGAATCCACTTGCAGATGCCGCTCCGTAATGGATCTGCCCGACGCGTTTCGAAGCTCCATATGCTTCTCTTCAGGGGCTTTAACGCAAGCGGCGTGCGTGACCGCTAACCCACTTCTCCATTTTCCATATAACACACCCACCAATGGGAGGCTCGAATGAGACTGTGCATTATGGGAAGTGTGGTGCGGAAAAGCACAAATCAAGTCCTGTATGGACCCCGCAAGCGTGCCCGTCCTCGATTCCATGTACGGCTGCTGCTTCACTGCCGTGACCCCCAGGGATAACGGGGTGGTGCATACTCTGCGGCTGGATGGCCGCATGTAAATGATCGCTCCAAGGTTGTCCACCTTTGAGTAGCACACGAGCAGCAGCTTGATTTATGTGTAGGTGAGGACGGGAATCCACTTGCAGATGCCGCTCCATAATGGATCTGCCCGATGCGTTTCGAAGCTCCATATGCTTCTCTTCAGGGGCTTTAACGCAAGCGGCGTGCGTGACCGCTAACCCACTTCTCCATTTTCCATATAACACACCCACCAATGGGAGGCTTGAATGAGACTGTGCATTATGGGAAGTGAGGTGCGGAAAAGCACAAATCAAGTCCTGTATGGACCCCGCAAGAGTGCCCGTCCTCGATTCCATGTACGGCTGCTGCTTC